>NW_020528573.1:0-33003 GCF_003368295.1 Carassius auratus
ACCCATCTCTTTAACCTGGCATACACATACACACTAATATGCTTTTAATATCCAAATCCGTTAAAGAATTTTAGGCTGCATTAATTAGGTAAACCGGAACCGGAAACACTTCCCATAACAACCGATGTACTTGATACATCATTAGAAGAATGGATCTACGCTAATATTGTCTGTTTTCTCTCTGTTCCGAGGTCACCGTAGCCACCAGATCCATCTGTATCCATCAGAGGGTCATTGCAGTCACCAGGATCCAGTACGCATCATAAACTCCCAATTTGCTGCTTATTAATAGTAAGATAGTAGATAAGTTTAGGTATTGGGTAGGATTAGAATATTGTCATGCAAAATATGTGCTTTATAAGTACTAATAAACAGCCAATATGTTATTAATAGGCATGCTAATAAGCAACTAGTTTAATGGTGAGTACTGGTCCATATGCTGAAAAGTTACCAAAAAATAAATAAATACAACATTTTAAAAGATTCACTTCACTTCAAGGTACACAATTGCATGACCATTTACAATGTAAAATGCCAAAACAGGTATTAAAGAAGATAAAACAACCGACTTAATTTTAAAACTACTTTTTTTAATGAATCCAATAGCTGGTTTTGTTTTGAACCAGGAATTGCATCTCATTGGAGAAACCTTGATACGTGAGGCAGTCTAATTATAAAAGTGTGATTTCAAAAACTGGAAAGTTGTGTATTTACTTGAAAAAATCCATAATCCCTTAAACCAATAAGCATTTTTAGAATCTATATATATTTTTTTTCTAGTTACACAAATCTACAAAATATTTTATTGGGTAGAAATTGTGATAAAATATGTAAAAATAAAATACTTATCCTTAATGTACTACATCAAGTGAGACTGGAACAACTGGAAAAGTTAAGCTAATTAAAAGGTTTAAAAGACGAGCAAGAAAATTAACCTTGTTTGACTTATGGAATCCAGAAATCTAATGTACAGCTGAGTGGTTCCCTCAGAAAGCTGCATGATTTGAGGAATCATGTCAAAAGCACAACTGATGAAGGATAAGTAACAAGGTGAAGTTTTATATTTAGGCTTAATTATGAGATTCTGATGCTTCCCTATCAAATGCCACTAATTAAACAGTGCAAGATTCTGATGTTTCAGGTTTTGTTTGGAGGTTACATAATGTTTAATGCGGTCATTGAACCGGCAGTGGATCAGAAAGAATGATTGTGGATTTGGATTAGGTTGAATTCAATTAGCTTTACCCTGCCCGCTGTATCATGTCAAATAAACCTCATGTGATATCTACATCTGCAACTGGTTTCATCAAGCATGTTATTTACACCTAACCTCATTCCCATCTATGATGATTCAATACATACGAACATCTCTTTCAGACATTTTTCAGCCTCCGGCGCTTGAGTTGCTGCCCTGTTCTGCGGAAAAATACAGTTTATGTGGAATTTCCTGAAACGTGAAAAGACTGGACACACATTCAGCCACACACAGACATGCAGAACTGTCAAGGTTGAAGCATGCTCACACACAGCACGGAGACAAATACCACTTTGAAAACATACATGGTCTTCTTTTTACTCTATAATCATGTGCTCTTTTACTGGGGAAACTAATAGCATCCTTCAACACCATATGATCTTATTTTTCCATTAGAAAACAAACAGGAAACCAATTACATAGTCCAAAACACCCTCCAGGAAATCAGTCTATTGAAAATAGGGTGTTATGTACTAGAAAATCCTAAATTGAATCTAATTCATTAGCCTTTTATAAAAATAGAAGACATGGAACAAACTAGCAACGTACATGCACTCAAAGCCATTGAGGCTGAAAAAAGTTCCCATAATTAAGACACTTTGAAAAAAGCCCAGGGCAGCTGTTGAACAGTACAGTAATGAGGTTCACGGCATGCTATAGTGCAAATGAAAAAGCTAAAACACTAAAATGCTAACAGCATTGACTTCCAGAGGCAAACACACACAATTCTGCTTCTTCTGATATAAATGGGCTACAGGTAAAATTGAGATACTGTTCTCCCAAAAGTTTGAGGAACAGATTTTCTCAACAAATTAGTGGAAGTCATGTCAAGCAAACTAACAGAAAGAAAACGTATGCGAGCAATGTGTACACAAACTTGTACATCTGTTCCTGGCGGGTCTGTTTACTGAGAGGGGAGTGATGTGAAACACATGGGTACCAGGATGACCAGCAGGTGCTGAACTTCTCTAACTAAACAAACACATTTATCCACTGGTACACATGTGCATGTGTGGACACACGTGTGTAAACACAGACCTTTAGACTCACTTGAGTGTTGCTCCATATGCCAGTCAACCATGAATTCAGATGGTGAGGCCTTTAAAATAACTTACCACAGTAACAACAATAGTTACCATCGACAAACTTAAGCAGCTGTTGATTCTAATGTGAAAATTGAATATGAGATCCCCTTCAGCTGCATAAGATGTTTATGAAGGATTTCAATCTGTGATTCATGAATTTCATTACATAAGAACAAAATATGGGTCATCTTTAATCAAACAATGCCTTTTTTTTTTAAATCTTCTGATTTCAAAGTGATTCCAGTGGATTTATATGCACTCTGTATATGAAAATAAATATCTACATGATCCACTAACATTTAAAAAATAGAAAGAATCTAAATACTGCAGTCTTAATTTGGAAAAATGTATAGCTTTATAACAATTGTGGGTGTTTGGCTTTGTGCTATTTTATCAAATAAAGCATCATATTAATATGATTAGTTATGGAGTTTGTGTTTTTTAAAAACCTTGTAATATATAGGCTAGTATATAGTTTGTGTGTATGTATGTAAATGCACACACACCCTTTCAATTATAGCCAAATGTTTTAAACATAAATTTAACCGTTTAACCCCCTCGATTAAGACATTGGTTCTACATGTAGGTCGGGATATTCAGGTTCATTACATCCATCCATTGCCATTCCCAATCCCCCTCTGCACTGGAGCTGCCCTTTGTGACAGACCTCTTAGTGGTTTCTCTCTGTAACGTTTGTAAACCTACATTCAATTCACAACAAAAGAAAGATATAGTACATGCTGTGCGCTTATTATACCCCGGCAATATTTCAGAGCAGTCATGCACATGGACATCAGCACAGTGACCGAGAAGTGACGGTGTCGCAACACAAATGACGTGTGTTGATTGAGCAAATGTGAGCTCTTGATAGGGAACAAGAGGGAGAAAATCAATATTTAAGAGCCTCTGACTCGCGAGTGTAGCGTGAAGCGCACGAGCGCATAAAGAACAATGATCCAGCTGACCATGTGGAGCAGTGATGATGATGATGACGGATCGTCATAGAAATAAACAATGAACACACAGAACGCGCTTCTATCAACGGAAAGGAAACGTTTTTATGCAGATGTTTAACGGTTGCATTATTTAATTCTATATTGCAAGAAAAAACATTTATTCTCATAATGATAAACAGCTTTCCAGGAAGGGACCCTCCTTTATTCGACCATGGCTTTGAAGACTGATGGAGGTCTCATGCTAGTAACGTTACAGTGCAAACTAATGAGTTGTTTGTCTCAACAAACTAAAAAAAAAAAAAAAAAAAAAAAAACTTTGACCTAACTCAGTGGATAGCTAACTCTACTAAAACGAATGGTTATATTTGATTTTAACTTGTTTTAACCATATTTACGTTCACAAAAGTGCTCGAATAGCTCCTATCCATTCATGTTTTAATTGTGCTAAAATGAACTTTAAAAACTTACTGTTTGTAATGGTGTAATCCATGCACTGTGAACCTGCTGGTTTATCCCCGGATGTATTAAATAGCCTTTCCGTTTGTTTGAGCTTGATATGCTCTTTTCTGTTGTTTCTTTATAGGTAACACATGTATCTCTCAGTAGTGATAATACACACAGACAGCCGCCCGCATCCTTCCTGTGTCAAGCTCTGCTGTAAACCGCTCTGTGCAATAATTAATTCAACCCCGCCCCCTTCACGGCCACAGACACGCCCCTTCTTTGTATTAGACACCCCCCTATACACGCTGCTCTTAAAGAAACCGCACAATTGATACATAGAATATTATTATAGAATGTTTGTATAGCCATTTTAAACTTCACTGTTTTGTTACATTTCACAAAAATGATCAAGAGCATGTACGTGGGGGCTGTTTCACAAAGGACATTAAGAAAAGTGGGGGTTCAAGTTCAAAACCTGACTTGAAATAACCTAACAAATCAATAAGGACTGAAGCAGTTTCATAGATGACAATTTAGTTTCAGGAAATCTAACTAATTCGATCCAGGTTCAGTGAGTCAAGATAATTTGATATGCACACTTATTTTTATGCAGCCCTTAATGTCGATCACGGGTCAAATCGATCCGCCATGGAAAAGAAGCAACTATTTGTGTTGTGTTAGCCTGACAGTTAGCCTGCCCTGGACCAGGTTAGTTTCCAGGATAAGTTGCCAGAGTGACTGAGCTTGGGTTATGTTACATTTTGCTTTATGAAACCAAATCAAGTGAAAAGAAGTCAGACTGAAATAAGCCTAGCTTATTTGGTAAACTTGTTTTATGAAACATCCCCCGGGCTATATTTCAGCATGTGTGTGTGTGTGCTTAGTTGTCTTCACAATTACAATTGAATATAATTTACAACATTAACAAACTGTTTATAGTTACATGTAAGTGTACAGACACACACACACACACACACGTATACAATTGTACAATGTTTTCTATATTTAGAGTATTAGTTTTTTATTTTAAAAATATGTGACCTAGACATGCTAACATCCGATTTTCCCCATAGTTAAACTTGAGCATTGCTATTATTATGTAAATGGTTTCAGATTCGTCTGAGCTTTAGGAAAGCTATTAAAGATGAACATCCTGTTCAGATTAATTTCTGTCCGGCTGAATTTATATTTTTAACAATTAATCCTTAAACAGTCCGTATTGCATGCAAAAAGGGTGTTACTGTGCCTGCCCTCCCAATGGCCCTGCCTTTGTCTTTGGATGTGTCTTTGAAAGGCAGTTAACTTGATAGGGATCTTGGAGGAACAATTGTTAGTCATTGTGCCATTGAAGGTCTAGTCAGTGCCCACAGGGTTTAACTGTTGTTTGTATATTCACATAAGTCAATTTGCAAAAGGCCATTATGTGTAATTTGCACCTCATACATGTGCCTAAAGAGGAGTATCCTCTTGCAGTTCAAGGCCTCTGGCACTGCGTGAACAAAAGAAAGGCATGTTTGAACAGTGAGATCACTATCTGCTCTCAACAGGCAAACAGTATGGTCATATATCACTGTTTTTTGTTTTTTCAACCTGAACCATCAGTGGCAGTTACACAGTAAAATATGCATCCATTCAAATGGTAAATTACATGAATGGAGCAGAACATTATTACTAGAAGTCTCATTGAGAAAGTCTGTTAAGTCACAATCTTGCATTATGCAATTACCGTCCTTAACATTATACTTCATATTTGTTGATTTATTTTTTTACACTGATAAAGCATACTTGAAATGTTTGTATGCATGGTTATTTATAGTTTTTTCTCTGTGTGGGCCACACTATAAATTTAGTCTCTCCTCCTTCACTGGGTTATTATTTCTCATCTCTCTTGTGACATCTCTGCTCTTACCCCCTGATGTCCAGATCGATGCTTTCCAGCCTGGAATAAAGAGATTATCTCCATGCTGGCAAACTCTCCCACATCTAAGCTCAGTTTCTTCAGATGTCGAATGATTCAGCGCTCACTTACCCATTCTCATCTGGCCCAAATCTATCTACACTGTATCTGCAGGGGAATGAGGCAAGAGTTGCTGAAACGTCTCGCTTCTTTATGAATTTTTCTTTCTTTTCTTTTCAATGTCAAACCAAGTAGAGTCATGCAGTAAATGTGAATAAAATATACACCCTAGTTACTGACTAGAACTATAATAGCCAAAAATGTACATAGAATAAAATAATTACATTATTGTGTTTTAAAAAATATATAATTATATACTACACCTATTGTTACAAAATATTTTTATGTCAAATAAATGCATTTCCTTTAAACCTTCTGTTCATATAAGAATTCTGAAAATATGAAGGTTTCGAAATATTTAGCAACACAACTGTTTTACATATTGAAAATGATAAGAAATGTTTCCTGAGCAGAAAAGCATATTATAAAGATTTTTGAAGGATCGTGTGACTCTGAAGACTGGAGTATTGTGCTGAAAATTCAGCTTTACATAACAAAAATAAATACAATTTGAAAATATATGCAAAAAGAAAGCAGTTATTTTAAATTATAATAATATTTCACACTATTGTTGTTTTTACTGTATTTTCTATCAAATCAATTCAGCTTTGAATACGCGTAAGATACCTTAAAAAATATTTTTTTATTTACAGACCACAAGACTGGTAAATGTGGTAAATTTTACTATACGTACATTTTTCCTTAAGAAAATGACAACAACAGCAAAAAGGCATTTTTCTGAACCTTCAAAAGCCAAAGCAAGACATCAACAAAAAACACTGAAAAATAGAGTAATTTATTTTTAGATATGAACCATGCCTTGGTCCAATATAATTCATCAAGTTTTGTACAGTGATAGTCACCTCACAGAGAACAAGACAGGAGATACCGTGAATCATGATCATCGTAGTTTTTCGTCCTTTAAAATAGTTTCCACATTAGACTGCTGCTGTTCTTCTTAAGTTAAGAGTATAAAACCAATCGATTATAAATAAATTAAGCGTATCTGCTGACATACACGTAAGCATACTGTATGTGTACACCATGTCAAACTGTGAACCGTAAAAACACATCCTACAATATATTCAGAGAAATACATACAATGTCATTTGTAAGAGCAGACATTTTTATCAGTCTCTGAACAACAGATCCCGAAAGTGAGACTGACTCGATGATGTTTTTGACTCGCCTGTACAAAATCAACTGACACTGTGGAGCTCGTATGCTAATGATGAAGGTTTCATGTGCACTACCTATGGAAGATATTGACCCACACAATATCTTTATACAGCTGTATACAGATTTGCATGTGCGCATACATTTTGAGTGATCAATCTTAATCGCATGAGTGTTATTAAAGGGATAGTTCACCCAAAATGTAAATTCTGTCATCATTTACTCATTTTTTTCATTGGTGAACACAAAACAAGATATTTTGAAGGATGTTAACGGTAGCTACGGACTTCCATAGTATGGAAAAAAAAATACTATGGAAGTCAATGGCTACCGTCCATTGTGATTCCCAACATTCTTCAAAATATCTTCTTTTGTGTTCAACAGAAGACAGAAACAGTTTTGCGTAAACTATTTCTTTAAGATACTCATCATTTTCTTTTCTTTTTCCAAAGGCATTATTATATCCTTGAAGCCATTACAGATGAGACATCATTTGCTAAAATAAATGCAAGTGGCCTTGTATTGAAATTCCATATCGCTATAAAATTTATGTTTCCTTTTCTGCTCCTCAGTGTTCGGTTGGTTTCAGAAGCAGAAAAACTTTCTTAGAGACTGATATTGGCACAAATTCACATTTGTTCGACTTTGCTTAATGCAAATGCATGATTAATACATCCATATATTTTGCATTGTTTGATGGGAATAGGTTGTTATTTTCTATGAAAAGTGACAGAACCCGTTCTTTTTTGTCCATGGGTTTGAAAACTGATGTTTGATGATGGTAGCACCAACTAATGGGTGGCGATCCTCAACAAACTGTACAAAAACATGGACCCAATACTGAAGATAAATAATGTAGAAAAAACAAATTTAGTCACATAATGAGTCAAATTCCATTCCAAATGTATCAAAGTGGAATGAAAATTATGACACAGGCCTTTTCCTTTGCAGCTTCTCCTTGGCTGGACATAAGCAAATAATAAGCAAAAAAAGAGAAAAGAAATAAAAATAATCCTGCATGAATTCTACAGAAATTCCATATTGTGCTGCATTTGTCAAATCAGTGACACTGATAGTGATATTAACCCAGGGTTTATGAAATGTCTGTTTATGAATACCATGATACATTTTTTTTAACCCAGGGTAAATTATGAACAATGTAAAATGTGAAACATATAACCCAGTCTGTTGTCTAAGGAGCTGAAAATTCTCTCTTTTTTCAGTTTAAAGAAACTGACACTAACTTGACACTAGCTTTTCATAAATATTCTGTCGTTGATTTCTGCGTGAAAGACATCAGAGCGATATCACAGAAACAGAATGATAGAGATGAGCTCGGGAAATCTGGAGCATTATGTGAAATGCAGTTTGTTTAAACATTTACAGTGGGGTCCAACAGTACGAGGCCGTTAGCCTTGTCTTTTCTTTGTCTTAAATATTTCAAAGTACTAAAACTTACATGAAACTTGAAAAATTCAAAAGAAAAAAGAAAACTCCAGATGGTCTCAAAAAACTTTTGGACTCCACTTTATAAGCGGTCAAGCCATTTTTGTCGTTTTTTAAAAAAAAAACATTTTGGGCACAAAATTTATTTTTCAGTGAATGATGAAGTTAATGTATTTTAAAATGTACAATCAACGAACGATTCCCTTCAGAATGATTGTCTACGTTTCGATGCTCTTGCACCCACATAAAAACCCACAGTACACCTGCACACCTGGAAAAATGAAATCCAAAAGCAGATCTTGATGTCCAACAAGGTGTAGCGGAAAAAGGAATTACAGACCAATAATGCTGCAGGAGTCCCTCCCAGGTGTGTTGTCATTGGAATGAGAGTCTGGTATCAAACAAATGAGGAGAATCCTGTGGCCGGGACCTGGGCGGAGGTGCCCAGGCTGCTAGGGGGCCTGTACAGGGTGTGCTGGCTTGGGCTGTCAGAGGTCAGCAGTGACGGGGTGGGAGTCCGGCTGCCCTTGGGCCTGAACAGGGTGCCCTGGCCCTGGGGATGCGGGGATGGATTGCTGTGGGGTAGCAGAGGTGGTAACGGTGGCAGTGGGGGCGGGTGGGGGCGGGACTCTTGCTCCGCTACTGTGTCGGGTTGGGCGTAGCCGTACGCCGGAGGCCGAGAGACGCCCTTCTGCTGCCGACGCCAGGAATTATAGTAGGTGGGGTCACTAATGTAGTGGTTGACGAAGGAGTGTGTCTTCTGCCGGCTTGGATCCAACTCGTATTCGCTATCGCTGCCCTGTAATTGAAAAGAAGAAGAAAGTATACACCTTCACTTTCTGTAGTAGCTTGTATTTCTCCAGCCCATTTCGGAAATGAGCATTGTAGCACTTTTCCACTAAGTTTATTATTATTTTATTCAGCAAGGAAGCATTAAACTGACAGTCACAGTAAAGATTCCAATATATATATATATTTTATATATACTTTCTATTCAGCAAAAAGTCCTGAAAAATGTATAAAGTTTCCACTAAAACTTTAAGTAGCAATGTATCATCACTGATAAGAAGAAATGTTTCTTGAGCAGCAAAACATGAAGGATCGTGTGACTTGAGTAATGATGCTGAAAATTCAGCTTTTAATAGCACAGACATAAATCACATTTTAAAAATATGTTCACAAAATGTATATATTGTTAATGTCAATCTATTTTCAGTACTTTCTGTATTACTGTATTTTTGATCAAATAAATACAGCCTTGGTAAGCATAAGAGATTTCTTTAGAAAAAAATTAAATAAAATAATAATCTTACCATAATTTGAATGGTATTGCAAAGAAAAAAATCTTTAAAATCTAAAAAGCTATTAAAAGAAGGACATAATTCCATATTATTCTTTAATTCCTTTTAAATGGAATATTTTACCTCAAAACCTTTTTTACTACTCTCATTGAAAAGTTGTAAATGTATGTATATTTGTAAAATATAGTTTTATATTATATTTAGATTTTATTTTTTTTTACTTTTTGAGGATGTTTTCATTCTTTTTGGAGCTTGATGCTCACTATGGACTGTTGTTATTTATGGAAAAGAGCTGCATGAAGACTGTTCTCCTCATAAGATCCACACAAAATAAGAGCATACAGGTTTGGAATGACATTTGGTGAGAAAAGTATCATTAAATATATTAGTTATACAAGAACTACTGTTTTAATTAGAAGGATATGAACGAGACTACAGATTCCTATAAGCACTGCTCTTCTAGAATACTAGCACAAACTACAGCCTCATCAGAAACTCAAAGGAGCAAAGATCTAAAATGAAAACCTAAGTGGCTCCTAATAGAGGAGCCATTATTTACAGAGCCTCACAGATAACAAGACAAAAATCAGGGTGTTTCATGATGACACATGATTCTGAAAAACCCTCTGTGTGGATTGTATTTGCACACCAGCTGTTTTGTGTCAGAAAAGAGATAAAAGAGTTATATCACTTGTTTACTGTGACATTATGCTAAAGTGTGGTGTGGTGGGAGGGTTTCTTTGATGGAGTAATGTTGTGACAGTATACAGTAGGTACCTGAAAAACAGGCAAAAGTCTCCCAGTGGGATTGTGGGAGCAGAGACAAATGCTCAAATAAGAGGAATGCCCCCTACTTTCTCACAGCTTGGGCCAAGAGATTCACAAATTCCCATGACACTTTAAGCTCCAGTTTCAAAGTTATGGAGACAGATATCATGAGAGACTTTCTAGTATCCTACATCATACTTCCTGTTGCATAAAAAGTTACACTATTTGTTATGACAGGGAAATTTCAGTTAAACAATTGTCAGGAGCAATGCATAGAAATGAGACCACAGGCCTGGAATGATATGAACTGCACTGGTTTGTAAAAGAAAGATCATTCTTATTGTCATTCATTTATTGAATTTGCAGCGTAAAAGAAACTGCATTTTGGAGGCCCATAGGAACATTTTCTGAATTTCATAACTCTTTCAAGAAACTCATGTTCCAACTCTGTCTCAAATATATATCTTTTTATAATTCCTTTAAAATTTAGACAAATGAGACAATTATTTATGTAGTGTAACAGCAGTGGTCTCACGGGGAGTCGGGTAAGATTACTTTTTCTCAGGAGAAGCCTAAGAGGCAGACGACTTAAGCAAACATCTCCATTTGCTCTACATTTAATCTCATTACTGACTAAGAGAAACCATTCAGATGTTAAAAGAGCTCTTCAGTGGTATTTCTTTCCTGTGGGGAGTGGTCTTTAGTGTTTTGTGTGTTAAACAATTCATTTAAAATGTTAAATAACATCCACAAGCCTACTGACAAAAGAAAGCATGTGAAGTATGAATGATATGGACAGTCAAGTGAATCATTTATGAGTGAAATGGGATATTCATTGAGACAGATTTAAGGCAGGATCTGACTGTATCCTTTAGTGATTGACTGATTTGGGAATAGTGGGAATTTTATACAAAAATTTAGTCAGGCGTTTGGGGGAGGGGTTGATGAGGATCAGGAATTTGTGTTGTCAGCCAAAAGCAGAGAGCTGTAAGAACAAGTTATTAGGTTTTTATTAAAGATTACGAAATAAACTTTTTTTTTAAATTAATATTGTTTGCAATAACATGCACTCTTGAATCATTGACAATAAGTTCATGAAAATAACAGTTTACGAAAGTAAAACGGACCCAATTTGATTCCAGATAACATCAGAAAAACTATTTTAAGAAAACCATTGACCTTGTTGGGTTGAATCACCTGTGAGTCAGACACTTCTGAAGGCTTCTCGGTCAGGCTGCTGCTCTCGGCTGGGACCAAGTCATTGTATTTGATGCTGACATCTTCATCAGAATAATGCAGGCTGCCTGGACTGGGCCGTGGTGGAGACCTAGGAGAAGATCACACAGAGAAAACTTTCCTATTTACTCCTAGTCAACCAATGCCATTTTTTTGATAAGTAACAATATAATCTCTGATGTTAAAGAGTTAGTTCACTCAAAATCACAGCTGTCAAGATTTCAGATTTTCATGATGCTATTAGTGTGGCCAAAAATATACCTACAATAACACATTTGCCAAAATATCAATAGAATAAAAAATATATACATATGATACAGCCAAATTTCCACTGCCAATGGCTAACACCCCCATGTCTAACAAACCATGTTTTTTTACTGAATCAGTGGTAGCAACAAATTGAGCTGTCGCCACCTTCTTCTTCTTTGCTTCATTTTATTAGGGATGGCAACCAGTGTGAAAATCCATGGTGAAATTCCACCACATTTACTGCTGCTGCGTTATTTACAATATTATCATATGTGTTGTACTAACATGATATCAATATCCTTTTTTTTATACTGTATATCATAGTTAATACCATCAATACCGCTTGCAACACTCCAAAGTCAAGTAATTTCGTCCTGTTCTTCACACAAAATAGTTTCAAAAGACTTGAAATTTAACACACAAATCAAATGGACCACTTTTATTTTGCATTTTGCTTTTGATACAGACAGGATACAAAACTTGGGGTGTGGACTAGGGGTTTAAAAGACATGATGCAGCAAATGATGCAGCGTCCTCATGGATCAATTCTCAAAGCTTTTTTATTGGATGAATACACTCATTCTGCAGAGCTCAGAAGGAACGACAGATGACAAGCCTTCTGAAGGGAAAGGGACAGCGAATCATCCCCCAATTCAGGGGCTACAGGGGGTTGGATTGTACTTCTTTGAACCAGTTCACTTGTTTGTTAAAAAGGAAGGCAGAAGGACCGGCGTATGGCAGGATGGGTCTTCTTAATTTGCCATAATGAGCTCTGATATGTTCAAAGTCAAGGTCACTGGAGACATTAGCTTTTGAACTGAGGCTGGTAAGCTGCCCAGCTTCAGTACTTTACTTCAGTTGGCTTATAAATCAAGCTGAAAGTACACACATGGGGAAGAGGCTTTAAAGAACCATGCAGGGAGCTAATGAGTAAAGGAATATCAAGCATGCAAGAGAGTACATTAAAAAACATGGCCAACGGAATCAATGGCGAAACGTAGGATGCTTTGTCCAAGCTAAAATGAACAAGAGGACCATGTGCGAGCTGTATACTAATGTAAATCCTTGGTGGTGGAGGGGTTGTCCCAACAAAAATCATGCCCCTGGGAATAAAGCAAGAGAACCAGGGGGAGGGGAGGGTTATGACATTGTATCTGTTTAAAATTCAGAGGAGGCTGAGGTTTTAGAAAGGCTGAAGCAGAGAGGCGGAGCCAATTCAAACAGCCCCCAACACCCCTCAGCAGGCAAGAGGGGCTTCAATTATTCACAAGCGCTGAGGTCTTCCATTCTTCTTATCCAGCCTCATCTCTCGCCTCTATCTCTTCCGTCCCATACCAAACCCTTTCCTTTCTTATCTCCATCAGAGATATCTCTTGTGGCTCCATCTTGATTTGAGCTCATTAGCAGGACTGCATCCAAAGTGGAAGTCCTTTACTGCCCAGGCTCTTTGATCCCCGTCCCGGGCCTCTGCATCTGGGCAGAGAACCAGCACAAACCCCCCAGCACATTCCAGTATAATGGGCCCAAAGAAGCTTCTCCAATTACAACCAGAGGAGACTCAAAGCAGACCCATCCCTTCATCCAATCAAGTTAAGTTGCCTGCAAGGTCCTTCAATTCATTAGAATAATGAGAATGCCATAGACTATTAATGTACACTGTTCATGCAAATATGTCCAAATCCAAAAAAGTGTCTGCAGAAGTACTGGAGCACAGTGTAAACTACAGTGGGGTTTTGGGGAGGTCTGACCTCACCAATTAAGACCTGAACTCCTTCAAAAGATGAGATACATGCATAAAATTATTTGAATTTTTCATATTACATTGGAAAATGAGAGTTTTCAAACGATGGCTCACTAAGGTTAATGGAAATATGCAAGATAGTCACCTGGTCACGTTTGTTCGATGTGGTAACCATAACAAAAGCAGTCACTCAAGCCTTTTCCAGTGCAATAACTGGTCGGTCATTTAACTTTTGCAGCATCACACTGGGTAGATCCATCCACCAAAAAATGTGATTGGTCCAAATCATGAAAACATGTTCGGATAACATGCCACTGGTTTGGATAAAATCTTACGATCCATATCAGACAATATACTGACAAAACCTACGTATCAATCACTTTATTTTTTGGTTTCAAAGGCGTTTGGCTAAATGAGCAACAAAAAACATTTTGGGTTGGGTTCTTGAAGATCTTTCTCTTAGTCCTTGATCTACTGGGGACACGGTATGTCTATTATAAATATGGTCTGATCTAAGCTGAAGAAATGTGTAGAAAAATACTTTATAGAAGCAGCTTACATAAATGGTCAATTTGCACAGAATGCACTCTGAATGTCAATAAGATACGGGGGGTGGATGTTCAACTTTCACAGTCTGGTGTGTCCTTTCCTTTCACCAGACAGATTGCAGTTGGAGTTTTGAAAAGAGTGAATGTCATTAAAATCCATGCCAACTCAATCCATTTAAGGGATAGCTGAAGTAGAATTTAAATCAACAGCCGAGCCCAAGCTCTATGTGTGGACAGAATACATTCCTCTCTAGCTCTTTGTTTGCGGCCATTTGGGAATTAAATCCATTGTGCAAACATTGTCCCGAACAGCATACTGACAGTGTTTTTACCTCAAAGAAAATTCCAGAAAAAAACATTATATTAGCAGAGCAAACTATTCCACTAGATACTGTTCGAGTCTGTTTTATGCTCTCTATGAAGTTACACCACTGTATAAGTTTCTAATGAGTGGAAATTGTTATTAATTTACACATACTTACCGGGTGTATATTCCATTCTTACGACAAAAGGAATTTTTGACTGAGAGTCGACGGTTGTTGAGCTCCAGGGCAGGGAAGCGTCCTTCATCCAGCTGTACCATCTCTCCATGGGAGAGGGGCAGAGATGTGCAATTCGAGAGGCCACCTAAAGACAAAGATCAGAGGACAACCTATGAGGATCTATCTATCCATCCATCCAACCAATTATATATTAATACAAATGAATAGATGTCTAAGTACACAGAAATTAATTTCACATTGCAGTTGACATTAAAATATGTAGTGCGTCTAATCTGACTTCATCTGCAACTTCATCTCTTACTATGCCTACCAGCCCAGATCTTGAACCACTAATTTCTAGTTGTACGGCTCTGGGTTTGACCTTTTTGTGTTCATGACCATATCAGCGAAGCCAAGTCAAATCTCAATAGGTCATTCAGCATGCATCTTCTAAAGTCAAAAGACCTCTGATCTCAAAGAGTCAAAGTGAAGTGTGACTCCAGAGAGGTAATAAGAGCAGTGACCTCTACGCCTAAATGAACAGTGTGATCTCCCACCTTGCAGAACTTCTGGCCTCACTGGAGTTCAGTTAAACAAACCAGCACCAATAGATCAGGACCAAACAGGATCAGGTGGGTGGGGTGTATCTTAAGAAAAGCCCTTTGTGTCCTACACAAACACTTCCCTTGTGCTACTTACACATTCACAACCCTGATAACTAAACCTGGCCCTGGCACAGCACTAAACACTGACCAAGCTCAGAAGCAGCCATGTGAGAATCCCTCCCTCCCACACACACACACACACACACATTAGCCCGCAACCTGATCTCCCCAGACCTCTTAACTGAAAGTTGCAACATGGATGGAGCCCACAGTCCATATTGGACATACAACTAGAATATAGGGCTGGGTGATATGGCCCAAAAAAATTTATCATGATACATTTTATCTTTTAAGTCGATACTGATAATTATCATGATGAATTTTAAATTTGTATTTCTTTAAAGTTTAATTGCAGATTTTTGCTCCTAAGTAAAAGCTGTAGAAACCAGACCATTGAGAACATGACGAAATAATGAATTATTCACACTTTTATTGACACCGTTGATGCATATGCATTAGTTGGTCGTAGTCTTTCTCCTGTGATCAAGTTCAACTTTCTGACCCAAATGTATACAATTGACACTAGTTATTTTATGTTTGGTTTGGTGTTTGTGGTCCATTTCACAAGTCAGAGTTTTGTGTGAAACTACTCAAGAATAGTGAGAAAATACTTTATTTTCACCTACTTTCCTAAGTGATGTAATTTTGCATGAGGCAGCAAAATGAGTCAGCAATCATGTTGATGGCAATGACCACAACCAATTGAAGGAAAGAGATGCTACTATTGATTATTTGAGCTTCACTCAAGTGGATAATCACTTTTTCCCAGAGCACCATGGCAATACCCACCAGAGATAGGTAAGTGGAGCTAAATTTGAGTCCATTTCAATTTAGTCGCGTGAGTCAGCAGTGAAGGCCAGGGCAATCAGGGAAACTGAGAGATATTATGGATCTATTTTCAGTGTTTTTGGTTTATCAACCCACCTGAGTCTGTTTTCTTGGTGTATTTCTTGCTCTGTCCCCGTATAATGAGGATGAAGATGAGCAGAAGGATGAAAATGAGGCCCACGAGAGCAATAACCACCAGAAACCACCATTCCTCATAAAAGGGGGAGACCTTTTGGGCTGGTAAAAGGGAAAAGAAAGAGAAAAATGGGTTTGCACAACATAACACAAGACCATTTAGGATTTTTCTGGCGTGCCAGTTTACTGACCTGATATTGAAGGAGAAGGAGCACTTGGAGAACCGTAGCCATAGTCATTCACCGCAATTACACGGAAATCATAGGTGACCCCTTCTCTGAGGGTATCCAGGTTAAGAGTGTAGGATGTCACCTCTTTAGGGATGTCTTTGATGAGAATATCCCACAGTCCTTCATCTATTAATGGTTAGAATGCCATTATCCCTTTTGTAATGACCTTAAATGTTGCGTTTCTGAACAACTTCTGCTGTTTTCTTTTCTCACTTACCAGATGGTCTTGCTTCGATAACATAGCGTGTGATGGGAGCCCGTCCTGGGTCACCGCTAGACCAGTGAAGAGTCAGGGCCGAGCCATAACGAGAGATAAACGGCTCCCCCGGAGGCCCTGGAGCACCTGTGTAACAAAATATGCAAATAAGATGCTAGTGGTGCAGAAACGATACACTTCAGCTTTAGATTAATTACAAAATAGCAAATATGGAGCTAAATGTGAGGCAACAAGACCTTCTCCAGGGCCAGTGGTGATGTTGGCTTCAATTTCCGGTCCATAGGTAAGGGTTTTAGCACGGATGCGGAAGTTGTAGGTCACTCCGTCTGCCAGATCCTTGATTTTCATCCACAAGGGAGTGCTGCCCTTCACATCCACAGTGACAACCTTACTGACACCTGAATTGTGAGGAGAGGAGTCTGTAGAGGAAACACTCAAACTCTAGATACCATGCTAGAGTAAAACACTAATAATGACACATACAAACACTTATTATTACACCGCACTGGATTGATGTTATTGAGTTATATTAACACGCACTCCTGTACAAAAGTTTGTGGTCAGTAATTTTCTTTTCAAAAGCAATTTATGCTTTTCTTCATCATGAATGCATTAAATTGATCAGGAATAAATTGCATTATATTTTTGATATTACAACAGAAATCAGTTATTTCAAACGGTAATAATATTTCACAACATTTCAGTTTTATTATTATTATTAAATTTGGTATTCAAAACCCTGTTGCACATAAAAGGCTTCTTTCAAAAATGTGTAGTGTCCCCAAAACTTTAAAAGAAAGTGTATTTTAATAGAACGACATTATAATTCTGGTTATATATTATTGTATAATCTCAAATTAAAGTTTTAATTAATTTACACTGATAGAATGTTCTGTATTCAACATGTCCAATAGTCATAACAATGTTAATATTTGCATTTTGAATTACTATTGGTCTACTTTCTTACAGCTGTTTGCATACTGACTTGTAATTGGTCTCTGTTCAATGAGATATTCTATGCATACAGGAAATTGGCATCCTAGTGCAAAAATTTGCAAAGGTAGGGAACTGCATCCCACAATGCAATGCATGTGACTTGACCTTCCATTTTTAGTGTGCTGAATGTGCCAGATGTAATTTTAGCTGTTTGGTTTTTGGCCCATTATCAGATCTAAAATACATACAGTACAACACGATAAGATCATTTGTCAGCAACATAGCATACGGTGTAAAGCATTATTGTATGCGTTATCTTTCACATTATATATATTTCTGACCATGGCCTATGACAATGCATTTAATTATATAATGATTCAAAAGCATATATATATATATATATATATATATATATATATATATATATATATATATATATATATATATATATATATATATATATATGTATATTAATGTTCAAAAGCAAAGGCAAAAACTAAAACCTAAACTGAAATTACACTTTCAATCTACTATTTAGCTACTTTGCAAGCACAGGTATTGCTTCTGGGGTCTTACAGTCACATTTCCATACGTGTGAACATTGCACGAGGCCATGCTCTAGGGGTTAAACTAATAGAGAAAGCTGGGCCTTTGCCTTTGAGGCGTATTCTCCAGATTCTGAGATACGGCCATTGGTAAACAGCAGCCTATCACATCTGTTTTCCCTCAAAGCCTTGACCACTCTGGAGCCATTATGGGACCACAGTAATTCCCCCTCTGATCCCAATTACGGTGGAATTTGGCCAATGCACCACACTTGGCAATTTTTTAACCAAGTCTTGCTCAATAACAGGGCAAAGGGAGGGAACATCACATAGGAATGCCATTCATTAAATGCCAAAAGAAACCTCATCTTAAACACGTTTGGAGAACATTTGTAATTTTAAAAAAGCATGACGGGCCTAGAAGGGTGTAAATCAGCTGCTTACTAAAAGTTATCTCTATAATCTCCTCAACCAAAGCTTTTAATGTGGTGTAGTTTCTCACCATCCACAGGCGTGCAGGGCTCATAGACCACACGGTAGCCTTCCACGATGCCATTGGGCTGCTTGGGCTCACCCCATGACATGTTGACCGAGGTGGTGGTGAGTTCACTAAAGTGGATAAAACTGGGAGCGCTTGGAGCTGTGGAGTAAAAGAAGATCTCATTAAATCATTAACATGATTTCATGAAAGTGCATTTTGATTGACAGGTTTCAATAGAGCTAGTCAGGGCTAACAGTTGCCGAATGTGAGTAAAAATTGACCTTGGTGAGTAAATAAAAAAGTTACTCGCAGTCAGCCGGTAACTTTATTAGGAACATAATAAGTGGATAAATCAAATTGTAAGATCAATAATATAAATGATGTAAGTCTACTAAAATCAAAATCAGTTGTGTGTCCTTTGACAGGATTTACTATAAAAAAAATAAAATAAAATAAAAAACTTACAATCTCAGACAATAAAGCTTTCAGGAGACACCAGACGCAGAATTTCTTATAATCTAGATGCAGAATTTATTATAATTTTTATTAAAATTAATGAAATATAAAATAAAAAAACAACTTCTCAGCACATATTTAAGCCTTTTCTTCTGTTAGAGGTCAGGGTAATGTTGCAGTAATGTAAGGAGTTTGTCTGCCCTCCGGAAGATTGGCACTGAGGCTCGTATTGGCTCATCTCCCAGTGTCTTAGTGTAAGCTGAGCCAAGATTCAGTCTCGCTTGTACTGTTCTCATTGTTCCTTCCTCACTATACTGTCACAGTCTTTAAGGGAGCGGAAAAGGCTGAATTAACTTTTCTCAATCACTTGGAACACAGTTCTCCTTATGCTGACCTGCCAAAAAGCACTTCCTCAATATGTGGCCCATTTTCTCCAACCCAGTTCCCAGCTCCCCATCCTAAACGAACTGTCACAAGCTTCCGTTCCTACACACTACCCGCAATACTCAGAGACAACCCATCTCCTTCACAGTCTCACAGCCCTCATGCAATCTGTATGATGTGATCCGTCCAATTGAAAATTAATAACCTTTTCAGCAGGGAGCTTTGGGAAAACAGCGGGATCATAGATGTAGACTATTCTCCCAAAGCATTTCAGACTAAGCGGGTTTAGCATGAAGGTCACTTCTGCGCTTGTTGAATGATGTATTTTGCATGGGCTTGTGTCCGGCGGATCACCTGCTTGCTGAGTGCGCCCTCTGGTGGGCAGCGAGCGCGGGCTGTCCCCCGCCGCGTTGAAAGCAGCCACGCTGATCATGTAGGTGGTGTAGCCAGTCAAGTTCTTCAGCTTCACGCTCAGCTCCGGCAGAAAGAGAGTGCGGAGTCGCTCAGTCTCATTCTGCAGCTGAAACTCCCAATAATAAATCTAGAAAGACACAAATCACACAAATTAATAATTTCAGAAGATGTAAATCTGATGGGCTATCAAGCTTAATATTTCAGTGCAGCAGTCCTTAAACTTTTCAGACCAAGCCTGACCGTATCTGATTAAATCAGTCTATCAGACTAAGTACCACTTAGTCATGTAGTCATAATTCAACTCTAAAAGAATAGAAGAATGAGGCTTTCTTGGCCTGTTCACGAGACAAATAACGTTGTTATAATGTCTGTTGTTTTGACTCATGCAATCAATACCTGTATGGCTGAATTCAGAACACAGAAAGACGAACAAAACACATTATTAGCAGTGTCATTTGCATAAAACATTAATTTAGATAATTTACATAGAATATGAGACTGATCCATGTCCATAGATGGCAGTGCAGTGTTTAACTCAAGATGCTAAAGCAATGCAAGCTAGAACATCTCAATGCACCTTTAAAAACAATGATGGGGAGTAACTAATGTAATGGAATTACGTAATTTAATTACAAAATAAATGTACCTGTGAACTGTTACAGTTACTGAGAAAATGTGTAAATAAATCACAGTTACTTACAAAAGTGTAAACAATTACAAGGGCAAATCTGAATATTTTCTCTCTCTCACACACACGCACACACACACACACACACACACACACATACACGCACACACATGCACAGACATACGATTGATTTCTTTCCCAAATTGAAATGAATGCTCTAAAATATGAGACATCAATGTTTCATGAATTTAGGACACAGAATTTAGGACAGTGTTTTCCATCATATCTATCTAAAGATTTGATTTCAAAAACAGCATCGTATCTATTAAAAGGTTTCTTGTCATGATTTAAAATCTGTATTTACTATAACCTCAGAATGATCTCAAAGTAATTTGAGTAAATTGGTAAATTACTATCTTTATTCTATTACATTTCCAAAATAACCTTCCAAACACATTATGCAATGCATATATTATCCTTCTGTTCGAAAATATGTTTTCTTTGAGCTGTAAAGTTTGAAGTTGCAGTGTATAGTTTATGCACCACTAGTGGTTCTAAACTGAACTGCCAAAACAACTTAAAAGGTAAAGTTTGTTTAGACTTTGAATATTGGTTTGGAAAAGCTTCGTCTGGAAGTTAAAAATGTTTGAAGTTTGGTTTGATGTTTTAAAGTTATATAAGCTTTTTGTAGTGAATACTTGAGCAGCCAAAGAAATGTTTAAAGCTCGAAGGTTACATAAGACTTCTAGCTTTTGGCAGCCTGAAGAGACATTTGAATGGTGGTTACTAGGGTGTGCTGGATGGTTGCTAGGTTAGTTATTTTGAAAGAAACCCCACTAAGCACAATTACACAATGACAGTATATTGACTTTGTCAGGATGTGAACTGTTCTAATAAATCAAACTGAGGGAACGTCTAAAAGACACATTTCTGAAAGGTGTGGTATAGAGAAGAAACGTTAATGTGCATTATGTGTTTGTTTGTTTTTTGCCTTAAACCGCATAAACACATTGCATTACACCATATATACAATATAATGTTATTTTTAGCAACATCATATGACCTCTTTAATTGTGAACAATTTCAGGCATTTTTTCAAACTCATGTGAGCGCTTAGATTAAAAAAAGTGATTCATTCACGAATCTAGCATTGCTAGTTCTGATTCTACGGAAAACACACAAGACTTGATTGCTGAAATATTATCAGAAAAAAATATTCTCAGGTTGGCATATTGCCAGACAAGGATTTATTATGTTTCACTGGGGCAAAGCAATATTCTTGCTTATATTTTTGCTAGCTGAAACACATCAAAATGTTGTACCTTATAGCCTTGAATATCCCCATTCTGGGCCTCCAGTGGAGGAGGGTCCCATGTGACATCAAGCTGGGTAGCTGTTGAGGACTGGATAGCAACATTCTGGGGTGCAGCAGTGGGCACTGATGAGAACATAGAGAGAGACTATAAATCCTAGACAGTTTGAACTGATTTATTAGACTTTATATTGACTGACAGCACTACTGCACATTTTTAATAGACTGTGAAATCAACAATATTGACTTATAGCATCAAGGAGGAATATTTGTACCCTTACCCGCCTCTCCCACGAACACTTCCTGTGGCGAGCTGGTGGGCCCCTCCCCTACTGCGTTATACACGCTCAGTCGGATCTCATAGCGCTTGTGCTTATTCAGATCTGAACAATGGAGAACATGTGCACACATACACGCTCTATTCAATACAGAATGAGAAAACCTTAAATGGTGCTAAAACATAATGATCCCCTTCCAATGAAGTGAGATGCTGAGAGGAAAAGTCAATGACAGTGTGGAGAGAAATGGGCACAGTCAGACATGACCAGACGTGAGAAGAGAGACAAATGAGATTGGGCTCTCATGTGCACAAATAAACGAGGTGTGAGAAAGAGACGTTACTAGAGTTCAGAGACTAAGTTCGGCAGGAGGGATGGATGAGTGGAAAGCAGTGTTGGAGAGTGACTAACTAAAAAATTGTGATAGCTGCTAACTTAATGTTCTTCAGTAGCAGATTCGGGCCCCTGTGCAAATATGAACACCTTTATTTGTATAAATATGCTAAATAGTACAATAAATAATATATTATTTACATACAGTAAATGCCCTTATCGCACTTATAATTTTTTATAGAATCTGAAAAAAACTGTAATATTTTGATATATGATTAGTTGAACTGAATATATGTATGTATATATATATATATATATATATATATATATATATATATGTGTGTGTGTGTGTGTGTGTGTGTGTGTGTGTGTGTGTGTGTGTGTAAGAATATAACTTCTTTGCAGGTTTATTTTAGCTAAATGTTCAATATTCTAGTTTGACTGTAGTTGAACTACTTAAATTATGAACAACCTAAAGTAGCTTTCCCAACACTGGTATAAATGATGACGATAGAAACACCGATGAAAGAGCGAGAGCGAATCTTAGGACTTACTGTCCAGCTCGTATTGGGTAAGTGAGGATTCGGTCAGGTTCCTCACGCTGTAGGGGGCTGAAGACGGTAGGGTGGAGGGGAGAGGAGGCAGAGGATGGCAGAGAGGAAGACCAAAGGTAAAGAGGGAGAAGTATAAAGAGAATGTAAGAGAGACAAACAAAAGCTGGATTAGCGCATTAGCTCCTGCTAGCAGAAAGGCAGGCACTTCTTCACACTTTGAGAGAGAAACTAACTGCTGAGGAGACAATTAACTCAGCCCGCATACACTAAAGCTCTCACTACATGCATGGTAATGAGATGAGCTGCTATAGAATCTGCCTTTACATGGAAACATGAAACACATGAGTTAGCATTTTTTTTGTGCTGAATTAGCTTATTTCTTCATGTTCTTATACATGTAGTACAGTTGTAACTTGATTTCCAGGTTTAAGGGTTGTTGGGATTAGCTATCAGTCTAATAAATACTGAACAAAAGACGCATTTACTTAACAGACATGAACAAAAATGTACCGCAGTAGCATCATGTGTTGAAATTTTTGGCTTGGTAGGATGAGACCGCTTTTTTTTTTAAGAACATAGTGGTAGTAATACTTGAATATGTTCATTATGGTCATTATAACATGACAAGTCGTCATATCATACCATGACTGTACCGTGAGACAAAACTTAGAATACAATACTTACTTTACAATACTACATTTAGTAAGGGACCAGATAGACAGGTAGATAATTTTTGTTCTTAATTTGAGTAAGTTGAATGAAGACTCACCTGTGAGCTCGGCCCAGTTGGCAGACGGGTTATTAACTGTGCGCACTGTGAAGCTGCGTAGGCGGTCATAACGCAGTTCTCTGTAGCGTACTCGAAAACCAAGCAAAATACCATTGATCTCCTCCTCAGGGGGTGGCTGGATGGGGTTGAACGGATTATGTCATTATCTCTCGTTTGTAAACACAACGTTCAACAACAGATAAAAACCTGTGTTCCCTCTCAGAACAGTGTGATGAATCGGACCTCACCTTCCAGCGGACTAGCACAGATGTGGTGGTGTGTGGTGTCACAGAGAGGATTGTGGGAGCTTTGTCGGGTGCTAATGGAACACAAACAGACAGTTTGTTCAGTTAATGACTATGGAGATGCAAGGACCCTGATAAGAGTGGAATAACCAAAAGTGGAAACCAGTGGTGTGACTGTTAGCAGTTCTGGTTAAACACCAAAGGTCAAGCATGAGGTAACCCTGCAGTTTTTCCCCTTCACTGACTGTGTAATATTTTGACCACATTAGGATTCATCTCAGGCCTCAGGA
The DNA here is from genome assembly GCF_003368295.1 of Carassius auratus. NCBI lineage: Eukaryota > Metazoa > Chordata > Actinopteri > Cypriniformes > Cyprinidae > Carassius > Carassius auratus. The sequence continues at coordinate 24,405 of NW_020528573.1, forward strand.
ACTTGTTCCCTGACAGCAATAAAGTGCTTCGCAGTTGCCCCTTACCGTCCTGTAGAGTGGTAATTGCCTCGCTCTCCTCGCTGTACTCGCTGTCCCCAATATCATTAGTGGCTTTCACTCTGAACAGGTAGGAAGTGAAAGGTTTGAGCCTGCGAATAGGAAAAAAAGCTCAGTAGGACTGTGGCATCACCAGTGTTGTCCTCTGTAAAAGTTCATTACAGACTCCATTTAGGCTTACTTGTCTATTACGTATGAAGTGGCCTCATGGTTGACCGATGCTGAGTGGACGGTCCAATTGCTGTCGGGCAGCTCTTTGTACTGGATGGTGTAGTATCGGATGGGAGACAGACCATCACTGCCTGGTTCCCATGACAACAGTACACTGCGGGCCTGGACCTCTTCTTGAGGCACAACTGGACGACTTGTGGGTTGAGGGTGTGCTGAGAGGAGATCAGACAAGCAATTGCAATCAATGACATGTAGTAAAAAGCACCTGACCTTGAAAAGTGAGATGAAGCAGTACCTCTCTTCTCTGTAGTGACCACAAGTGCCTCTGCTGCTTCTCCCCATCCCTTTCGAGTCTGGGCCGTGAGGCGGAATACATAAACACTCTCTGGTTTCAGTCCAGTCGCTGTATACTGTCGTGCACTTGGGTTGAGAACATCAACGCTGGCAGAGGTAATACTAGAGGAGTTTTTCCGGAAAGCAATCTGATATGCTAGATAAGAGACAAATAAACATTTCAATCAGAGGATTCTGAATTGTATAACCTTGTAGGTTTTACATGCACTGTTCTGACTGGGATTCATAGTAGTGTAAAACTGGCATGAGGGGAAGACACATTAACAAAGATGCTAAAGACTGCAGCCTCTAGTAATTAAAGACCCAAGCTACTTTACCTAGCCACATATGTTACTGTGCCTCTTGAGGCCAGGGAAGTTAGATCTACCTGCCTTGTGATCTCTACTAGCTGGACTAGCTGTAACACCTTCCTAAAACTCACTCCCATCCAGGTCACATCACCAATATAACTTGTCCTACTTGCCACATTCTGCATAGGATCTTAGTTGGCACCAATGGACCATGCTAACAAGGATGATAAAGACCACAGGCCCTTGCGTCAATCCCTAGTGTGCCTCATGAGTTCCAAGGAAGTGAGGTTACCTGCACAACAATCCCTTACACCTATCCGGGTCACGGCACCAATTAATCTGGTCCTACTCACACCATTCCAAGCTAGATTGAATCAGGGACAACTGGCATAGAAAGTGAGCATGCTAACAAAGACACTAAAATAAAGTTTAACAGAGTACAGTGGCTAGTAACAGTCTAGTTGATATCTTGGATCACTATTAGTTTACTCAAAGTCTTGTCATAAGTATTTTATCATCCCTTTAGAGTAACATATTCATAATCATATTCTACATAAAAGTCATGCTCCAATGAGATAATGGATTTTACCCATAATCATACTGTGATCATATAGTACAGTATGTCAAGTATTAAAGAGCCTATACAAATTATTTACCAAGGATAATGCCATTTGGCTGGGCGGGGGGTTGCCAGATCAGTCTCACTGAGGAAGTCCTGACTTCAGGAAAAAGGATCCCGACTGGAGGCCCAGGTACTGTTAAAAAAAAAATGTAACTAGCACACCATAAGCAAGAATAATAATTTATGGTGGTTGTTAAATGTGGTTAAGATTCTCACCATCATCAAGCGTGCGCTCAAAGATTGGCGGAGAACTAGGCATGCCATCTCCTATACGGGTGAAGGCTAGAACCTGGATCTCATAAAGCACATACTTCCCAAGACCAGTGAGCTGGACACTATAAGTGGTATTTCCCTCTACTGTCCAGAAACGCAGGGCTGACTCTGCATCCTTGTCCTTGTATATCACCTGAGAGGAAAAATTAATGCATCTCTTCACTACTACAATGGACTCAAGAACAGTAAATCTGGTAAGAAGCCTGTTGTCAATGTACCTTATAGCCCAGAATTAGTCCATTGCGGTCAGTCTCTGGAACTTCACCCCAGCGGACCAGGACACTGCTGGAGGTGGTAGCAAAAGCCGAAACATTTGCAGGGCCACTTGAGGGGACTAACGAATGGAGAAAACAAGTAAACCAGCAATTACCAACCATATGAGCGATCAGGCTTTCAAATTAGAACAGCGTAAATTTTGTCATTGATTGTACCTGTCATATGTTTACAAGATAGAGCATATGCCAATGCAGTCTGGTTACAATTTAGTACGTGATGGTAAAAACGTGTTGCCGACTGCGCTTCCAGCTGTTAATCAAACTGTAAATGACAGACTGTTTGACTGAAACTAGAAAATAACTTTTTTTTTTAAGAAAAAAAAAAAAAATCTTGCATGAAACATAACGTTTAATGGACTAAGCAATAAAGAGCAAATGGAGAAAAAGTCCCCCGGGAATTTCACATCTCCTCTAAAGTTTCAAACAATATCTCAACATTCTCACAAACTTGAAAGTCGATATGAACTCAAATGCGTTTCATCATTTATCCGAATTATATGATCCACATTCATTTTATAGCAATATTATCTTACTGTGTGCCAGCAATTGTCTCATTTATTTCTATTTTCATTTCTCCTAAGCAATTTCAGGAGATACAAAGTCAGCTGAATCATAACTGCAAATTCCATGAAGGCTCCCGGGCAATAAAAGTACAAGCTTTGAGCAATAAAGTGTTCTTGTGGGCAGCCATCATAATTAAATCAAAGGTCAGCAGTGTGGCGAAAGCATTCAAAAAGGTTTTTGCAAAGTACAAGAAAGCAAGGAAAGAAAGCACAGCAAAGTTCTCACCTGACTCTCTGGTTCTCCCGTGAACTGGTTGGCTCCATGGTCCTGGCCCGATGCCATTGAACGCCTGCACTTTGACTTCATATTCCGCCCACTCTTCCAGGTCCTCAATGGTAAACTCCCTCTCCTGCCGGTCAGGAATGATGTGGGACAGGACCCCAGCCTTAGAGCCTAGACGAGAGTACTGCACCCTGTAGCCCACCAGCTCGGGATTTCCATTGTATTCCCACTCTGGCAGCGGCTAGAATACAGACACACTTCAACTTAGAATACACATTTTTGCATCTTAGAAGAATTATCACTAGACGACCAGGTCCTTTCACTGTTAGGAATATAACATCACAAATAAAACATCTTCAATCCCCTAACTTTTTCTTCCACAACAAAGAGATGCAAATGGAGAATTTTTTCTTAATTTCATGCATGTCTCTTAAGAGTTTCAGAATAGACAATGGGTCTCATTCATGAATTACTGTGGATTGTTCATACACACATACAGGTGATAATTTCTGCCTAATTCATCAAGTGCATATGCACATGGATTTGTGTTTAACCTCATTCTAATGTTAATGAATTTCAAAATGAGTAATCCCCCAGCTGATATTTGAATAAAACACGCCTAAACCATCTCCTTTCTGCACAACCTTTTCTTTACTGCTTTTTCCGAGTTCAGCAAACATGATTCTTTCCGAAGACACTTCTTTAACCTAAAGAATCAGGAATAACGAGGAACGAGAAATCTCTGAAACATCAATATCATTTGCTACTTAAATAAAACATGAGACTGGGACATCCATTAATCTCCCGAGCTATGAATGAGCAAACACTGAGCAATAAAACTTTCCCCTGGGTGGAAATGCAATCTCAGGATTACTTAACAAAATAAAGCAAACACAATCAATTCCACATTCTTTTCCCTCTTAAGCATATTGATCACATTCCAGGACACATTCGTACCACCCATCTGAGCCACAGGCTGGTTTCACTGGCCGTGCGGAGAGTGATGTTTGCGGGGGCGATGTCAGGAGGAGCCTGTAGGGTCTGGATCTTCCTAGATGGCTGGCTGGGTGGGCTTGTTCCTACTATATTCACCTGCCTCATTCGAAATCTATAATCAGACGGTAAATTAGTATGCAGCCTACAGACAATATATGTAAGTACATCCCAGAATTCAATGGGTGGACCTGTAGTACGTGTAGGGGTTCAGGCCCTGGACCTCAAGAGATCGTGCATCAGGCTCATTGGCCAACTGATGGACAATGACCCACTCCTCGTTTTCTCCGATAACACCAATCTGCAACAAAGGAGAGAGAAAAAAACAGTGATGGCTGATAAAACAAGGTGAGCGCTTGAGATGTATGAACAACGTAATGTAGTTCTGTACTACCTGAGCCTCTACCAGCCAGAGTGAGATGGATGTTTTGCCGTCATAGCCTGGTTTGAACTGCAGGGTTACTGAACGTGGGCTGATGTTAGAGATGGCAATGTTGGTAGGAGGTCCAGGCATCTCTATGGGAACAGGAGAATTAAAACATGCAAGATGAATGGTTGAAATGGCTCAGTGGAAAAAATAAAAGACTTCATATTATTGCCATTCACTCCCAATACCTCCTCCTGAATTAAATAAATAAAGAAATAAAATGAAGTCACACTATACTGAACAATATACAGACGACTTTTGCATGACACATTTCTGTCTGCCATCAGTAAATTTTTGCATGCAGAAGCAGAAGCTTGCAAATTAGCATCACAGGGAACAGAAAGTGAGACAAGATAGGTTTGATTTAAAAAAAAAAAAAAAAAACAAAAGGTGTGATCCATCCAGCATACTGATGGTTCATTACAAGCATCTACAGAGGACAACGCCAAAGCATCTTTCCACAGTGTCTCATCTTACTGTGTTTAGTGTCTGCTTCTGTCTAAGAGATGGCTGAAGATTATGAATATTAATGCACAAAGCCATCATATTCAGTTTGCCTTCATTAACTTCAGTATCAAGAGTAAGGTTAATAAGGCCACACAGCAGAAAGTTAACATCCTAAGGGATGTACAACCAAGCTGTCTTTCCAGCTCTTACTCTGATATCAGGGTTTAAATGCATTTTTTCCCGCCCTGTATTACAATTCTGTTATTAACTACTCACCCTCATGTTTTACCAAACCTGTAAGACGTTCGTTCATCTTCAGAAAACAAGACTAACTTTTTTGATGAAATCCGAGAGCTCTCTGTCCCTCCAATGCAACTGACACATTCACATGGACATCATTAACTAGTCCATGTGACATCAGTGGTTCGTCCGTTTTTAATAAAACCTAGCTCTTATAGGTTTGAAACAACACGAGGGTGAGAAATTAATGACAGAATTTTAGTTTTTGGGTGAACTATCTTTAAAGATTATACACATTCTTACTGTTTGTGGGTGTTAAGATTTTAACTAAAAAAAAAACTGTAATATTATTAAATATTACAATTTGAAGCCATTATTCCTCAGTGTCACATGATCATTGAGAAATCACTTTAATATACTGATTTGATGCTCAAGAAACATTTCACATTATTATTAATGTAGGAAACAGTTGCGCTGCTTAATTTTATAAAAAAATGTATACACATTCAATAATTTTTTTTTCCAATATGCTTTGACAAATAGTAAAACAAAAAAGGTAATGTAATTAAAAAAACGTACTAACCCTAAACTTTTGAACAGTTGAGCAATTTAGCATTGATTTGTCATTATTTATATAGATCTATCATTATTTATAAATTTATTTTGAATCATTACAATTATTTTTTGTAAAGTATCATTACTTTACAAAATATTTGCAATAGTAATTAATTTCACACACACACACACACATATATATATATATATATATATTAATATATAATATATATATTATTTTTTTCATATTATTATAGTTGTATTTTTATTTTATTATCATTATTATATTTTACAGACAGCTTGAAGACACGTTGCTGGGAGAATGATGACATACATGACGGCATCGCTTGCAATCCTGGAGTAAAGAGAAAACATGAGAAGAAACTCACCTGGGGGGCACACCAGAGGAAATGGTGGAGGACGACAGTGACCTTGACCTTGGAGGTCATTACCGGCCACCTGAATGGTGTAGGTAGTGAGCGCCGTCAGTCCGGTGACCCGGTACTCCTGTGTGATGTTGGGCAGGTAATGCGTGACGCGAGTGTTTGTTCTGTTGAATTCCTCCCAGGAAATGCGATACCCTGCAGGCACAAGACGGAACGCGGTTCAGCAGACAGCCAGAAGATCAGGAGAAACCGCTAAAGGGGGTGCTTCAGATACCGGTGAGGAGGCCGTTCTTCTCCGGCGGGTCTTTCCAGCTGACTTTGAGAGATGTGTCCAGGATTTCTGTGAAGCTCAGGTGACCTACGGGTCCAGGAGCTGAGCATACAGACACCCACATCAAGTCTTTTTAAAGGCCTGAACAGAACATCCTCATGGGTCGAGATGGATGGAGTATGTAAAAAGGACACTCACTGTCTTCGTGGGTGCGTACGCGCAGCGGAGTGCTACGAGGGCCATCTCCAGGTGTAGTGAAGCACAACACGCAGGTGAAGTACTCCGTGAACTTCTTCAGTCCGGCGATGTAGCCTACATGAACGCTGTCCTGAAAATTGGGTCTCACAGTAACCAAGGTAACATCTTCCTCGTGGCTTGGTTCCCATGCCAACAGCTGAAGTAAAAAAAAAAGCGACAGATGTGACCACTATCACTTAGCACAAGCCAATGTGAATCCTGCCGCTGTCTCAGCATGACATATATTGGACGTAATGAAAGCATTATTATAAAAGGGGCACTGCACACTTGTGCTCGACCACTAGAGGGCAGTGGATGGACGCTCACCTTGTATCCCTGGTTGATTCCGTTGATGAACTGTGGGCTTGGAGCACTCCATGTGAAACGGACTGTGGTGGAGTTGACAGCCTCGGCCTGGACGTTCCCTGGTGGGACCGTGGGCACTGGAAAGGAGAAGATTTGACGAAGTGAGATGGTGAGGGAAATCAAAGAGCCGACAATGATTTCTTTGTGTGACATCTATTAGACATGGTATATAAACTCTTGTATAAAAATTACAAGCAGTTAGTTTAAATTGGTGATTTTGGTCTGTCGCACCTCTGTATCTCACAGAGGTGTATCTAACCCTTATATATTACCTAACACCTCACAGGTCTTTATCTAACCCTTATGTTATACTGTAGCTAATGTTAAATTTGATTTTAAACATTTAGTCATATTCATAACAAATTACTAACTAACTTTACTGACCAAAAAACATTTATTCAGCTGTGACCCATTAGCTGCATGATTTTTCCACAATACCAAAAAAAAGTAATATTCCTTCAAAATAAAACAAAATAAAACTATCTGATATTAAATCTTACATTCAATCTGTTGAAAATGTATTCATATTTAATTATTATTGAATTTTAATGACCAAAAACAATTGTTTTACTTTGACCTGCATGTTGTGCTCAACCCTATAACTGCGTGATTTTTCCCTATCACAAAAAAAAAAATACAAAAACGCACAGGAAGTGACATCATTTGAATGCTTTCTTCTATGTGATGACAAGAGAAGTAAGTCTTATTCCATTTTCTGATTTTTTTACACAAATTGTAGTGTTGATGGTATTCATCAAGTGTAACTATTCAACCCTGTTACTGTATAACAATAAATTATCTTTAATTTAAGATAAATATAAAAATAATCTAAAATATTTAATATTAAATTAAACTTTAAAAAACCTGTTGATAGAAGATATTCTCAAGATCCTCACCGCCTTGCAGGGTCCATTCTGTGACTTTGGGGCTGTAGACGCCCTGGCCCGCCCCGTTATAAGCAGCCACCTCAATCTCATAGTTGGTCCAAATGATGAGGTCCTCCAGCAGGAGATTCGTTTGGTCTGGGTTGGTGATGTTTTTCATCTGACAGTCCACCGGTAAACCAGACAGACAGTACCTGAGCAGCATGGTGGGAACAGCATGAGACGATGGAAAAGCATCAGCCCCGTGACTTCTAAGACTCAAAAATAAGAGTTCTCGCTGAGAGGACACTATTGGCTCCAATGGGACGTGAAGCAGACGAGGGCCGGTCTACTCTAGAAGATGAAGTGCAGCTGAGAGCAGCTTGATTGTGTAAAGGACAGTCCCAGAGATCTCTCACCTGATGATATAGCCTTGAAGCGGACCATTTTGGTGGCTCTCGGGGGGAGGTTGCCACTGGATCATGATGGACTGGTTTGTCCGGCCACTGGCTATCACTGTCTGAGGAGGGGCGCTGGGGGGCTCCTCGGGTAATGATACTCTAAAAACAGGGAATTGGGAGAAAGAACAAAATAGATTAAAAGAGAAAGTGGAAAGGCCGTTTGAAGCAGGTCTGAGTCTGTTCGCTTTCTCTACTCAGTCTTTTTCCTTGTTTTAGTCTACCTTATAAAACAGAGGGGAACATCCAAAATGTATCATTTAAAAGACAGAGAACTGGAATATCTGGAAGATTAAAATAACATTGAGCTAGGTTTAGAAACCTCAAACCATACTGAAATTGAGGGATATATTTATTTATTTATTTTTTAACACACACACACACACACACACACACACACACACACACACAACACACACACACACATATAGTTATCATAATTATCATTTTGGGAATGTTATTTGTTCTGTAAACAAGCAGTAATGTTTAAAAAATGTTAGACTAACATCTTTTCTGATCGATGTAGAA